>NC_057811.1:41784964-41786718 GCF_018294505.1 Triticum aestivum | reverse complement strand
GGGTGGAGGATTACGTGCTCGACCACTCCGACTAGGCAGGCCGACGACCTTGCGTAGGAAACCCATGCCGTCGGCCTTCCCCTTGCCCGTGTTCCACGAACCTGCATTGAAAAGAGAATAAGCAATTAGTAAATTAATGAAATGAAGGAAAAGGCATGATAATAAGGAAAAATAAACACATTAATAAAAATGCATAAAAAGGCATATTCCTAAACTATAGAAAAAAAGACTTGAAACGTACATCTCCTAGAACCCATATGAATCATCACTGTTGTAACCTCTTTCTCGGTCCGTCTCATCATCACTATCAATCATATCATCTTCGTTGTCTGACGGAGGTGGAGGCTCTTCCTCATCGTCAGCGTCTTCGTTTAACTTTTCTAGCATAAGTATGTCATTTTCATTGACAATGGTCTCACCATCATTCCGTGCATCGTTGTCGTTTCTAACCACATCATCATCACCCAATGGTCTAGCGTCATCGTTTCTAACCACATCATCATCATCAGGTTGCTCTTGATAGAACACTCCCTCGTATGTCATGGGGTTAATGTTGTAGTAATCGTCTTCATTCGGGTCCGGTAGCTTACCATGTGGCGACACCTTGAACACAACTTCCCAACCCTTTAGGTACTCTTTCTGGCATGGGTAAGGTAGATAATATACTTGTGCAGCTTGGGTAGCCGCAATGAAGAGATCGGCTCCGGCATAGACGGTAATGGTTTAACTTCGACCAAACCAATGGAAGGCGTATGTTTTACCCCCTCCCGCGGATCAAACCATTGGCATTTGAACACAGGCAGACTTAGGGTCTCGCGCCCCTGGCGGAATTTAATCTCGTATATATTTTGTACCCTTCCGTAGTAGTATACTGAATTTTGACCGGGGGTGTACACTCCGGTATTTATAGTTTTGGGATCGGGCGGCTGTTCTGGTGCTCCTCTGTATGGAAGCGATACCCATTCACATCATACTTTTTACATGTCATGACGGCAGGGTCAAAACCCATGGAAACCCATCTCAATTCATCATCCATAGATATGTTCGGATCTTTTCCCTACAAGTATAATTGAAATTGATGCATGCATTAGTTCAGTTAACTAATAAATGTTGAACTAGGTATTTAATAGGGGAGTGTGGAAAATTACTTTCTCCATGAACCAAGCAACAAAAATTTTACGTCCAGGGTTTCCATGACGGAGAAGAGTAAGTGCCTCCGCCTCAGTAGGAGGATTCATTCCCGTCCATTCCTCTTGAACGAAATCACTAAAAAAGAAAAGCAGTGTTAGACCGGGACTAAGTGAACATAGAACATGATGATGGGAAGACATAAAGGAATGGTGTAGTGGTATTACCTCATCCACACTTCCTCAACTTCCTTGATGTTGTGCAAGATATAGAACATGAGGTCCTCCCACTCTTGTCGTGGCATGTTATAAGATTCCGAGGCCCCAGCCCTCCCACCTTGCGCGTTGAATAGATGGAGCCTGGGTTGATACTTGGGCTCTTCTATATTGTATCAAGGCACCTTGTTATGCAGATGGGGAACGTGGTCTGGATAGTATGATGTCCTGAGGTCTGACACCTCCTCTAGGATAACTGCCTCAGCTATGGAAGCTTCAATCTTAGCTTTGTTTCAACATTTTCATCGGAGATGCTTGTTCTGTCTCTCAGGGCCGTACTGCCAGCGATTCTGCACAGCCCCCCCCCCCCAACAATACCTCGTTCGCGAGGTGCACAATGAGATGTGTCAT
>NC_057811.1:41781365-41784706 GCF_018294505.1 Triticum aestivum | reverse complement strand
ATGGAAGCTTCAATCTTAGCTTTGTTTCAACATTTTCATCGGAGATGCTTGTTCTGTCTCTCAGGGCCGTACTGCCAGCGATTCTGCACAGCCCCCCCCCCCCCAACAATACCTCGTTCGCGAGGTGCACAATGAGATGTGTCATCGGAGTAAAGAAGCCTGGCGGAAAGATCTTCTCTAGCTTGACTATCAACTCCGGTGCCTTCTTATGCAATTTTTCAATCACGTCTTTACTTAACTTCTTTAGCACAGAGCGTGCGGAAGAAATGGCTTAGCTCGGCAAGCACTCGCCAGACATGCTCGGGGACATAGCCTCGAACCATCACCAACATTATCCGCTCAATCCATACATGGTAGTCATGACTCTTCAGACCTGTCACTTTGCCCGTTGAAAGATTGACTCCCTTACTTATATTCGATGCATAACCATCGGTGAACTTCAAAATTTGTTTCAGCCAGATAAGTACTTCCTTTTTTATGGCGGTTTAAGGACAAAGTCAGCATCTGGCTTGAACCAGTTTTTTCGACCGCCTGTGGGAGGCTTCATGTTCAGACGTGGTCTACCACAAATTCTCTGTTGATCGGCTCTAGCTTTAACGTTATCCTTCGTCTTATCAGGAATGTTGAGGATCGTGTGGAAAAGGGACTCTGCCACATTCTTTTCGGTGTGCATCACATCGATATTGTAAGGAAGTTTGAGGTCCTTGTAATAGGGAAGCTGCGAGAAGGGGGTAATGTGAGTCCAGTTGTGCGTCTCACCATATCCCTCGAAGCCTTTGGCTTTGCCTTTGCCTTTGCCTTTGACTTTAGGCTTGAGAGCTTTTAGCTGAGCAAGAACATCTGCCCCCGAAAATGTTGGAATCTCGGTTACTTCATGAACAACCCGGCCTTTCGTGAAGTTCTTCTTGTCTTCCCTGTCTGTATGGTCTGGAGTGAGGAACTGTCAATGCGGGTCAAAGGCTACATACTTGCCACCCTTACTCAGCCAAATCATTCGTAGAGCCTGCATGCACACTGGGCATGGCATCTTCCCACTTGTACACCATCCACAGAATAGAGCATAGCCGGGAAAGGCATGCATGCAATAGTGCAACCAAACTTTCATCAAGAAATTTCTCTGCAGATCCCGGTCGTATGTCAACCTCGGAAAGTACCAAGAATGGTGCAAAGCATCCACCAGCGGCTGCATAAACACACCCAATTCCTTCCCCGGGTATTCAAGCCCCGGAATGATGAGCGACAAGAACATGGTCTTCCGTTGCATTAGGGCACCGGGAGGAAGATTGAGCGGAATTACAAACACGGGCCAGCAGCTGTATGGATTGGACGACATACCATATGGATTCAACCCATCACCTGATATGGCTATTCTGACATTCCCAGCCTCGGCTGCTTCCTCGGGGTATTCTTCATTGAACGACTTCCATGCTTCCACTTCCGATGGATGTACGATTTTTTTGGATTGTACCTTATACCTTCCTTGTGCCACTTCATCATTTTGGCAGACTCCTTCGTGATGAAAAGGCGCCACAGTCTTTTTATAAAATCAAGATACCGAAGAACCTTAATGGGGATGGTCAGCTGCTTTTTCTCACCATCCTCACCGACCACCTCAATGTACAGAGACGAACCGCTCTTCCTACAGTACTTGTCATCCGCATACTCGAGCCTAAACAAAAGGCAATTCTTCGGGCAAACATCTATTTTCTCATAATCCATAGAGAGTGCCTTCATGATTTTCTTTGTATCGTACATGCTTCTCGGCAGTTCATGACCCTCAGGGAGGATGTTAGCCCATACTCCCAGGAATGCTTCAAAGCATTTCTGGCTACAGCCGTACTCAGCCTTGACTGCAATCAGTTGCGAGATGGCATCCAGCTGAGATATTTTCGCACCCGCATAAAGAGGTTTCTTCGACGAGGCCAAGACCTCCAAGAAGGCCTTTGCGGTTGCCTCTGGCTCCTCCGGTTCATTCTCTGAAGGTGTCGCATTTGCCGTTTCTGCAACAATGACATCATCTAGCATGTCCCTGACCCCGTCGTCCTCATATCCATCGATGTGTTGTCGCATCACCTCCTCTCTACCACGGTCCTGCTCGGCTATGTTTATCGGCGGCATGTCAAAGTTTGGCATATGTCCGTGCGTGCGAAGGTGCTCACTCATGTCCGTCTGATTCCTACGGTGACGTCTGGCACATCTCGCACAGGGGCATGGTGGGATAATTCTCATTGGACGACGGAATATCTCCTTCAAATACACATCGGTTTTCGCGATCCACTCTGATGTTACTCGATTCCGACGGATAAAACCACTGTACATCCACTGATTATCTGCCATCCTCTGCTTTTTTGCAAGCCACACAACATAATTAAGGATTCACTTAAATTAATCACATCAAATTTTCAGTTTCTACCGCGTTGAATCCACCTACATCTCTAATCGGTAAAGATGTGTCCTAATCCCACCCGAGGATGTGTAGATTGAGTATGTTCTCCATTCTACCCCGTTCCGAGACAAAATTTCGGCAGCACCTCCCCGCTGTTCTCCAGATACACGTCTCGGCAAATAGCCGAGAGAATGTGCTCCGGAGAACAATGGGGAGGCGCCGCCGAAATCCTGTCTCGGAACGGGGTAGAACATGGAGAACATACCCAATCTACACATCCTCGGGCTGTCCGTGGAAAACGCTGGACAATCCGAAAGAGCTGCGGTGATAAATATGCAATTGAATGCATATTTATCGATGCAACCCTTTCGGACGGGAGAGGCCTAGGTTACGCCAGTTGACTTGAGAATGAAATCTAGTGACATGATTTGTAGCTCACCCTCGGCTGTAGAGGAAGTATTCGAATAGCAGACGGATGACCGGGGACCAACAGCTCCTACGACGATCACTCCACCGAGATGGAACACCACAGAACCTGCACCGTGACAATAATTAAGTACATCACAATATATTCATCATCATCATCTAATAATCACCGAATCATAAAAAATCAGCATCCTATATCATCTCTTCCTCAAAAAAATCATCATCTATCATCAACGTCATCATCTATCATCATCAACATCATCATCTATCATGTAACAATCATCATACATTTGCAACTATCATCAAAAAATCTATCATCTAACATTATGCCCCTTGTTAAAAAAATTGCATTTCTTCCATTTCTCACATTTGTAACTATCATCAGATCATCTATCATCTAACTATGCATCCATCCATCTAGTTACATAACTATGAACAACAACAAAATTAACAAAAAAAATCTACAGAGAGGGAGGGAGGGAGCTCACCGTGGGGGGCGGCTCGGGGGGAGGGGCAGGCACGGACGACG
>NC_057811.1:41777644-41781080 GCF_018294505.1 Triticum aestivum | reverse complement strand
GGAGGTCGGGGCGGCGACGGAGGTCGGGGGAGGGAGGGCCGGCCGCGCGGGGGATGTGTCGAGGGAGGCCGGGGCAGGCGGATAGAGCGACGGCGCGGGCTGATCCGCGCGGAGACGACGGCGGCATGGGCGGATCCAGGCGGCGGCGCGGTGCGGGTCAACGTGCGGGCGGGGGGAGCCGGTGCGTTTGGGGAGGAAGAATGAGTGGAGGGGTGGGGCGCGGCTGTGGATAAGGTGAGCCTATGCCGACGGCTAGCCGTCGGCATAGATGGACATGCCACGTGTCAATCTATGCCGTCGGCATAGATACGTTGCATTTTTTATTTTTTTTATTACGGCATATGTGTGACTCTCAGAAAACTGTAAAAAATAGTCCGACCTCGCCCAAAGACAAGCAACATGACCTGTTTAAATAGTTGGCTAATCCATACGACGTGAGCTCCGGTATTCATTAGACTTCTGTTAAGAAAATGGACAATTACGGTGAAACGTTCAGTTACCGGCCCGGTGCCCGGGTCTGAAGGTTTCACTGTGATAGTCCATTTTCCATGATGGATGCCGGTGTTTTTTATAAATTCAATTATTACTATTTTTCAGTTTGTCGTGTGTAAGCTGTGGTGGCCGTTTCCCGGCCAACCCATCCAAAGATTCCCTCCGTGTCGGCCCGACGTGGCCGTTTCCCCCCTCCAGGACACGGTGGCAGCCATGCCCATGAGGTCTACACAGCGGGACGGGGGCCCTGGGGGTAGCAATGCCACCGGAGCGTCGCACCGGGACCTCATACATGTCGTACGGTGTGGTGGCATGTCCGAAGAGGCGGCACGCGTCTCCGGGGTGTGCCCCCCCCCCCTCACGGACGGCGATGACACGGTAGTAGACGTTCGGCGGTAACGATGCGGCGTGAATATTATTAAATACTCGGAGCGCGATAAAATCATGAGTTTTTTATACGACGTGGGCACATGTGCTATAGGACTGATGGTAATTCTTCATAATTTTTGGTGATGGAGAAGTATCTGAACACTTCCCTCTACGCGGATTGCTCTTCGCGTGTCTTCGACTGTGGCCGGCGGCCTCCGGGGGCTAGCATGCCGCCAAATCTTGCGTAGGCGGCCTCTCACAAGTCTGGAAGTGTTGTGGCGGTTGCAAACACCCGGCACGCGTCTCCGGGGTGTGGCCCCCCTCATGGACGGCGCCGCCGCCGGCACCTGGAGGGGGGGAAACGGACGCGTCGGGTCTACACGGAGGGGATCTTGCTGTGGGTCTGGCCCGGATGTTGCTCCAAAGTGTTCCTACGGGCTGACCTAACACAACTGGGTGGATAGGTCCACTGGTCAAAGCCTGTCCGTGCAAAGTCAAAGGGCTAGATCCCGTGGTCAAACGCTACAGGGTTAGGCGGGACGGGGGCCCTGGGGGTAGCAATGCCACCGGAGCGTCACACCGGGACCTCATACATGCCGTACGGTGTGGTGGCATGTCCGAAGAGGTGGCACGCGTCTCCGGGGTGTGCCCCCCCTCACGGACGGCGATGACACGGTAGTGACGTTCTGCGGTAACGATGCAGCGTGAATATTATTAAATACTTGGTGCGCGATAAAATCATGAGTTTTTTACACGACGTGAGCACATGTGCTATAGGACTGATGGTAATTCTTCATAATTTTTGGTGATGGAGAAGTATCTGAACACTTCCCTCTACGCGGATTGCTCTTCGCGTGTCTACGACTGTGGCCCGCGGCCTCCGGGGGCTAGCATGCCGCCAAATCTCGCGTAGGCCGCCTCTCACAAGTCTGGAAGTGTTGTGGCGGTTGCAAACGCCCGGCACGCGTCTCCGGGGTGTGGCCCCCCTCACGGACGGCGCCGCCGCCGGCACCTGGAGGGGGGAAACGGACGCGTCGGGTCTACACGGAGGGGATGTTGCGGTGGGTCTGGACCGGATGTTGCTCCAAAGTGTTCCTACGGGCTGACCTAACACAACCTGGTGGATAGGTCCACTGGTCAAAGCCCGTCTGTGCAAAGTCAAAGGGCTAGATCCCGTGGTCAAATGCTACAGGGTTAGGCGGGACGGGGGCCCTGGGGGGTAGCAATGCCACCGGAGCATCGCACCGGGCCCTCATATATGTCGTACGGTGTGGTGGCACGTCCGAAGAGGCGGCACGCGTCTCCGGGGTGTGCCCCCCTCACGGACGGCGATGACACGGTAGTAGACGTTCTGCGGTAATGATGCGGCGTGAATATTATTAAGTACTCGGAGCGCGATAAAATCATGAGTTTTTACACGACGTGGGCACATGTGCTATAGGACTGATGGTAATTCTTCATCATTTTTGGTGATGAAGAAGTATCTGAACACTTCCCTCTACGCGGATTGCTCTTCGCGTGTCTACGACTGTGGCCAACGGCTTCCGGGGGCTAGCATGCCGCCAAATCTTGCGTAGGCGGCCTCTCACAAGTCTAGAAGTGTTGTGGCGGTTGCAAACGCCCAGCACGCGTCTCCGGGGTGTGGCCCCCCCTCACGGACGGCGCCGCCGCCGGCACCTGGAGGGGGAAACGGACGCGACGGGTCTACACGGAGGGGATCTTGCTGTGGGTGTGGCCTGGATGTTGCTCCAAAATGTTCCTACGGGCTGACCTAACACAACCGGGTGGATAGGTCCACTGGTCAAAGCCTGTCCGTGCAAAGTCAAAGGGCTAGATCCCGTGGTCAAACGCTACAGGGTTAGGCGGGACGGGGGCCCTGGGGGTAGCAATGCCACCGGAGCGTCGCACCGGGCCCTCATACATGTCGTACGGTGTGGTGGCATGTCCGAAGAGGTGGCACGCGTCTCCGGGGTGTGCCCCCCCCCCCTCACGGACGACGATGACACGGTAGTAGACGTTCTGCGGTAACGATGCAGCGTGAATATTATTAAATACTCGAAGCACGATAAAATCATGAGTTCTTTACACGACGTGGTCACATGTGCTACAGGACTGATGGTAATTCTTCATAATTTTTGGTGATGGAGAAGTATCTGAACACTTCCCTCTACGCGGATTGCTCTTCGCGTGTCTACGACTGTGGCCGGCGGCCTCCGGGGGCTAGCATGCCGCCAAATCTTGCGTAGGCGGCCTCTCACAAGTCTGGAAGTGTTGTGGCGGTTGTAAACGCCCAGCACGCGTCTCCGGGGTGTGGCCCCCCTCACGGACGGAGCCGCCGCCGGCACATAGAGGGGGGAAACGGACGCGTCGGGTCTACACGGAGGGGATCTTGCTGTGGGTGTGGCCTGGATGTTGCTCCAAAGTGTTCCTACGGGCTGACCTAACACAACCTGGTGGATAGGTCCACTGGTCAAAGCCCGTCCGTGCAAAGTCAAAGGGCTAGATCCCGTGGTCAAACGCTACAGGGTTAGGCGGGACAGGGGCCCTGGGGGGTAGCAATGCCACCGGAGCGTCG
>NC_057811.1:41748155-41777037 GCF_018294505.1 Triticum aestivum | reverse complement strand
CCCTCACGGACGGCGCCGCCACCGCCACCTGGAGGGGGGAAACGGACGCGTCGGGTCTACACGGAGGGGATCTTGCTGTGGGTCTGGCCCGGATGTTTCTCCAAAGTGTTCCTATGGGCTGACCTAACACAACCGGGTGGATAGGTCCATTGATCCAAGCCCGTCCGTGCAAAGTCAAAGGGCTAGATCCCGTGGTCAAACGCTACAGGGTTAGGCGGGACGAGGGCCCTAGGGGGGTAGCAATGCCACCGGAGCGTCGCACCGGGACCTCATACATGCGGGGTGGTGTGGTGGCATGTCGGAAGAGGCGGCACGCGTCTCCGGGGTTTGGCCCCCTCCAAGTGACGGCGGCACTGCCTTGCGTGGAGGGGGGGGGGCCACACCGCGGAGCCCCAAGACGGGCGTCTACGCATGCCTGAACACTTTCACATATGCATCGGGACCCGTGCGATGTTTCTGTGACATAGCTACACCCCAAATCCCCCCAGTAACCAGATTCCCACCGTGTCGACTGTCCCCCCCCCTCCATGACACGACGACAGTGACGTTCATAACGGGGGCAATCGATATACCATCGGGGTATGATTTTTTAGATAAGGCATAATTATCTTATGGAAAAACAAAAAATAATATAAAGTAAAAATAAAAATAAAATAAATATATGCCGACGGCAAGGCCGTCGGCATAGCTGCGCACACGGAGGTGCAGTCCCACGGATCGATGACGTGGCAGAGGGGCATGGGCCAGGCCTATGTCGACGGCTATGCTGTAGGCATACCTCTACCATAGATAATATAAAGTAAAATAAAAAATAAAATAAATATATGCCGTCGGCATAGCTGCGCACACGGAGGTGCAGTCCCACGGATCGATGACGTGGCATCGCACACAGATCGATGGCGTGGCAGAGGGGCATGGGCCAGGCGTATGCCGTAGGCATATCTCTTCCATAGATATGCCGACGGCCGCCGTTACCTCCCGTCGGCGTAGGTTAAACACCGTCAAACGGTCAGCGCTGACCGGGTAGGTGGGCCTGGGCTATGCCGACGGGCCCCGTAAGCGTATCTCGAGTGGTCCCGACGGCCTCGTCTATGCCGACGGCCCCGTCGGCATAGATAGATGTATGCCGACGGCTTTTCTACGCCTACGGCCTGTCCTAGGCCGTCGGGATAGGTCTATCTATGCCGACGGGGGCCGTCGGCATAGACGAGGCCGTCGGCGTACGCAGTTATTCTGGTAGTGATATGTTAGAGGCAAACAAAGAAAAAGTTAAATTTCACAAGCAGAACTTGCTAATTATGAGGCGATGGTTTCGTCAGTAAGCATGTATCTAAACCTGGATAGCCTTAATTCCCAGTGAAGCAAAAAAAATCGAAATAGCACAATTTTTTTATTACATATTGAATGTGGGGATCATAGCACAAAATGTTGGCATGTGCATAACTCAAATAGATGGAGAAAATATAAATTCGTTGTGGTGTGCATGCTCCAACACAATTGAAAAAAGGAACCTCCTTAGTGATGGTTTGAGAGTTATCCCTGGAGCAAGCAAAGATGACATTGCGGTTGCGATTCAGCTTGTCTCGTATGGCGATCAAGCCATAGACATCCAGCGGCCACCGCAGTTCCTGTGCTATTTCTGCGACTTTGACGGAAAAGATCTGTAGGGTTTCCTCCGGGCCGTCGGAACGCTCAGCTGGCACGTCAGTGAAACGCATGGCCGGGATAGGAGCTGTATTCAAGCATACATGTACATCGTTATGTGAGAGCTCAGTTGAGAATCAATCAATTGACTGAAAGAGAGACTGTAGAGTCCACATATATAGAACAACGAGACATGTGTATTGTATACTCACTGGCGTGCTGGAAGGTGCCGTGGAAAGGACCCGCCCACATGTAGTTCCAGTTACGGCGGTACGTACTGGCCTGGCGAGCCGCCGGGTCAGAGTGATCCTCCTCCGCGTAGGGATCGCTGTCCTCCGCCGATCTCCTCATGAACATCTCCAAGTGATCCTCGTTCAGTCGATTCATGCGGATCTTTCCTGCGCGCCTCCTCCGCGGCCGCTCTGCACACCTTCCTCCTTGCGTTGTCGAAATCTACGTCCTCGCGTATCCTGGCCTCATTGGCGTCCATGGGGATGGAGTATGTTCCCCTCATCGCCTGCAACGCGTCCAGCCACCATGACCAAGACTTGTACGACTCGCCGTCTGTTGAACCCATCCCTCGGCCCGATCGATCGCCGCCTCTGGTTTTCCTTTTTTTGATGAGAGAGAGCGGCTTTGCTAAAATAGAGGAAAGGATTCGGTGGATGTTTTTGTTAACTTCGACGATGGTTTGCAAATCGCGTGGGGTTTGCTTGTTCGGTACTTCGGTTAGGACTCTGCACGACAAAGAAAAAGTAGTACAGTATACAATTACCCTATTTTATGTTTTTTTTCTCCTTTTGTGTGTTCCGTCCATCCCGTTTTATAAATAAAGCAACCAATACATCCACGTAACAAGTTTAGGTATCACACTAAAAATGAAGAATTCAGCAAGGGCAACAGCACAAACATGCCCAAAAGAAAGCATAAAATGAAGTTAAAAAGAGACCACCAAGTGTCGGAATCCCACACAATCTGCGGCAAGGTAAGACGGCGCATGGTAGCAGTCAGTGCGTCCACTATGAGTCCAAGCCGGTCGCAATTCCGCTATCTAGAGAGCAGTTGTCAGTGCTGCAAGAATGTAAGGAATTTGAAGATAGATAAGAGACCCCCCTAAAAAAGACCCCCTCACTCACCATCTTGTTATCCGTCGTCCACAAAGTCAAAGCTAGGGCCACGACCAAAAGCCAGAAGAGGTCTCCTCCTCCCGGTCTGGTTGGCACAGGTTTGTAGGAATCCAGCCAGGTCAAGGGCGTCCCAGTCAGGCCCCAGAGCCTCATGAACAAAGCTCCATGAATATCGCCCGGTGCAGGAGAAGAAGATGTGTGTCCCCGTCTCCAGAACACCACAAAGGAGGCACAGTCCGTCACCAGGGTTGTGTCTATTAGCACCTTCATCCCAGATGGGAGGCAATTCCATAGCAGGTATAAAAAAAATCTTGATCTTCAACGGGAAGGGCGCTTTCCATAGTGGAAAGGTCTAGGGCAGAGACGGTCGTCGGCATAAGGCATGGTATGCCGAGCCAAACAAGAAGATCCCTGACGGGGTCAGCCACTAAGACACGGTGTCCAGACAATCCCCGAGCACTGGCAGGAGGGCAGCCCGCAAGTTGGCCCACTCAACGGTCTACACGGCCGAAACGTCCGTCGGAACAAGATGTTCCACTAGCCATCGTGTGCCATCATAACCAACGCCATCGAATCCGAGCAGACAGCGAACACGTTGGGGAACCCCATACATAGTGGAGAGCCGCCAACCCATGGGACAAACCAGAAGAGGGTCCCCTCTCCGTTGCCTATGGATACATGGTCCAATGTGGACATCATGTTTGATCTGTTTGATGAATTTCCATAATTAAGATGGGTAACTTTTTTTGGAGATTTATTGCCTCATATGGCCAATGAAAATAATAATATGTTTTTACTTCTAAAAATTGCATCGTGGTAGGTGTGCTTGTTGGATATTTGGAGTTTACATGCATGTCCCGGGGACCTCTTGCAATTTTTGGAGGATTTTATCTCAGGACCAACAATGGAATTTCTTTTCTAAAGGCAAGATTAGAGTTTCTAATTTCAAATATTGAAATTAGGGCTTTAAGTGGATTTGGTTTACACAAGTGGGATCGATGCATCCACCAAAGATGGTACAAAACACATGCAAAGCTTGTTAGCAAGTTTCACCTCCACTAAAGTCCAAATGAAAGACAAGAAAAAGATAGGAGCTAAAAACAGCACCAAAAGTCAATAACCTGTTTTTTGGGATCTTACATTAGTCATCTGTCATTTTTCAGTAATCAACAAAACCCAATAGAGATATCTAAGAGATGCACTTTCAACAACCAGTCTGTCAGAGGAATCTTCTGAAGTATAAGACGTTAACATTATTTTCTTGAAAGATATTCTATGTTCAGACCCATGTATAAACTTAGTTCAAGCCTCGATGTTTGGGAAGTTTGAGATAGGAACTAAATTCTATATCCATTAGTTATCAAATCAAAGTTTAGAAGTTTGGTTGCATGGTTGTAAATGACTACCTACAATTAAAATGGAGCAACTGACATCATGTATGTATAGGAACAATGATCATGGAATCACAAAATAGTTGTGTATCCTTAAATAGGTCTAACTTGTAGTAACAAGTGACCATGCAACAATGACTTTCATCTCACATGAGCGAACCATAAGGATAGCACAACTCCTACCAAATTTCCTAGGCCTGAAAATAGTTTCATCTTCTGTAGTAACCTGTTCCCCGTTTGTGTATTCCGTTGCAACAGAAATTTTCAGCCTTCCATTAATTTCTACGCAAGCAACATTGCGTGAAAGATTGATCATACCATCAGTGGTAAGTGGCAACTTGCCATCTTCAAGAGAGAGAAGGGGGACTTTCCTGCCATCTAGACTAATTGTGCTTGCACTGAATATACCTCGACAACCATCTGGCCAAGAACCACGAATAACTTGTATATTGATTGTAGCCTCCACTGATTTAGCGAGAACGGCGAATGCCCACTCTATTCTTGATAGCTTGCTAGTTGCAACCTCCTTAATCACACGTGAATAATTCGGATTGAATGTTCTGAACTTTGCAGCTAAGAGACTTAAATCTTTATCTTCAGATTTTCATTAGTGCCGCTCTTGACTTTCAACACAAGCTCGAATCGCACAGTATCCGACACATGAGACAACACTGGAGCACGAGTTGGACCTGCTAGTGTCAAGTATGGATCCTGCATGCAATAATTAATTACATAAATATTACGTACTATTTTTGTAAAACAAGGGTGGTAAATTAATATAGTCCTTTTTAATAAGAAAAAATATGAAATATGGCCAACCTATATAGTATAAAGGTTTTTATAAGTAAATGGCAATAAATAGGTTATGATTGTGTTAGTGACGAAGATATATGAAAATCGAGCACGTACACAAAACTTAGAAGACACTCAATTGAATTTTCAAGCAACATTCACCATATATAAACTCACGCAATATGTATGTATATATATACTCTGTTGAACGATTGGACGTTTATACGAACCATGGATGTGATCGTTTGGCAGTTATCCCTTCCGCGGGCAAAGATAATATTGCGGCTGCGGTCTAGGTGGTCTCTTATCGCGATCAAGCCATACACCTCCAGTGGCCACCGCAGCTCGTCTGCTATTGCGGCGACTTTGAAGGAAAAGATCTGCAAAGTCCCCGTCGGGTGGGCGTCCCAAGCTGGCTCAGCGTCGGTGAAGCGCATGGCAGGGATGCCCGCTGCATGCATTGTCATAGATGGTTATAGTGTTGTAGCTTAATTATAAGCAATGTTTGAACCAGCGGCCGGCGCAAATCAAAAACAGTTTGTCTAATTCACATCTAGATGTTTTTTAAGGATGTCACATCTAAATTCCTACAAATATATAATACAGCAACAAGAAACAAAAAAAACTAGGACAAAAAAAATAAACCACAAACAGAGTGGACATTAGTTTAGATGTGACATAACTATGTCACATCTAGATGTGTCCTAGACAGACCCAATCAAAAATTGGATCGACGGAGAGAGTTTGGAATCGGATTTAGTGAGTAGGACTACTTACTGGTGTCCTCGTAGGAGCTACCTGCGCCTCTCAGATGCGCCCAGCTCCATTTATGGCGATAGCAAGCAGCGAAGTAGGCCTCCAGGTCGGGCGTCGTCGACCAACCGTCCCTCTCCGAGGACATCCTCTGGTACATCTCCAGCTTCTCCCCGTCCAGCCTCTGCCGGTACGCCTTCGCCTCGGGGTCTCCCGTCTTGGCCCCCAACGCCACACCGCCTCCACCTCCTCCCACTACCGGACTCGCGCCCTATGCCTACAGCCCAGGGCCGTCGGCATAGGTCCTTTGCCATCGGCATAGATCTATGCCTACGGCTGCCGTCGGCATAGCCCCGTCGGCGTAGATCACGTCAGCGTAGTCTTGTCAGACCGTCGGCATAGTATAGCCGTCGGCATAGGGGCCTATGCCGACGGCCGGGCGTCAGCCGTCGGCATAGTTTAGCCGTCGGCAGTGTTTTTCGCCTAACGGCAACGGACGGCGCCGTCAAAAGAGCTAACGATTCACGGAGTGCCACATGGCAGAGGTATGCCGACGGCTTGGCCGTCGGCATACCTCTGCCACGTGGCACTCCGTGGTGCCTCCTGGTGGCAGGGCTATGCCTACGGCAAAGCCGTAGGCATAGATGAAATCTATGCCGACGACTTTGCCGTAGGCATAGCCGTGCCACGTGTCGTCCCCTGGTGCCTCTTGGCGACAGGGCTATGCCTATGGCAAAGCCGTCGGCATATGTTTCCATCTATGCCGATGGCTTTGCCGTAGGCATAGCTCTGCCACGTGGCGCGTCCTGGGAAGTCCTGGGCTTATATATGCCGACGGCTTTGCCGTAGGCATAGTTTTTATTTTATTTTATTTTTTCCCCTGTTTTCTCTTTTTCAATTCATTTGACAGCATTTCAAAGCACAATAATATGGGATTATGCAGAAATATGACAGTTCATCATCTAAACATACTCAAGTCCATCATCATCATTTAAACATAGTCAAGTTCATCATCTAAAGATCATCACCGGCGAAAGTTCATGAACATAAAAGTAGTGCAAGACATGGAACATCATAAAAGTAGGAACATGAAAGGTATGGAACGACGGCCACATGCACGGAATCATCATTGACATCAAGCAAGACCACCTCCGCCAAAACCACCACCACCAAGACCACCACCGCCAAGACCACATCCGCCAAAATCGCCACCGCCAAAACCGCCACCGCGACCACCATCACTCTAGAAGATCGGAGTGACTGGGGTCGATGGAGCAGGAGTCGAGCCACCGGTCCCCTACATGTTTGAGAGAAGATTCTAACGGTAAATATGATATGATAGTATTGAATGAATGAGAACTAGTTTGTCAGTAGTTAGGCAAATGTACTAACCGGACTATCACTGCCTAGTGCCACCCATTCATCGAATGTGGGCACGTGTGGGGGTTCTCCCGCAGGTGGTGGTGGGGGTCCCATTTGTGGTGGATCCGTGCGGTTACTCCAAGACGCCAACATAGCCTGGATGTTAGCTAAACAAGCAAACTAGAAGGTCAGAAGGAATGAAAGTGCAAAAATTTAGCTTGGTTTTAAGAGGGCAAAACTAACCGCCATCATCTGACGGTTGTAATCATCGTTTGCCTTCACTCGTTGCAAGTACTCTCGCACCTCGAGATTCCTATGCTCGACAAAGGCCTTATATGCCTACATAATTTAGGTTGTTTCTAAGTGAGCAATGCTGAAAATAAACTGAGAATGCTAGAGAGAAAAAGATAAAGGGGAAGTACTTACAGCATGCTGGCGGGCTAAGGGAGTCTGTGAACGCCCCGTACTCTCTAACTGGCTCGAGTAGGTAGCCCGAAGCCGTGTGTACGAGATCGAAGGAGTGATCAAGCCATCGAAACACGGATACCGGCCATGTGACTTCCCCTGGATGGCCACCACCGCCGTGTCATCGATCTGAGACTGGGCGACCTCAGCAACAGGAACATCCGGATGCAACTTCTGAAAGTGCTGAGTGTAAGACTCCAGGTGCTCCTCGGTCTTGCCGTAGTACTGGCTCTCGCCCTCCTTGGGATCACTCCGCTCGCGGGCCAGCTTCCACGACTCAATGTCTGAGAGCGGCCTCTTCAACTTGTCCTCCTGCAACGTCAAACAGAAGTTAGCCATATATAAGAACATGACGGTAAAGAGGAACAAAAATGCATCATGCATATAGATATACCTTCATGGCCTTGAAGCCCCAGTGGTTCCTGTTTCCTTGGCCGTGTGTCCCGTCTTTTCCACGGTTAGCCCGGGCCTTGATGCTCTTGGCAGCAAACTCTGCATCGTCGCCAAGCCACCTATCCACCAAACTCGCCCATCCGTCATGCCTCCCGTAGCACCAACGAGGAACAACCTATGCAAATTTTGGAAGCATGACATGTGAGCACGAAACATATAGTTGACTGCTTGAAACAATGAAAAGTTAGTAATAGTTACCATCATGAACTGCTACCTATTCAAGGTAAGTCGTTGCTTCTGCGCTTGAGTTTTGGTCATCTTTTGGTGCAGGTAGGAGTGGTAGTACTGCGAGACGGCAACCCAGCGCACCTCGTACTGCAACTGACGAGCTTTTTTCTTCGCAGCCTCAAGCAAGACCACGTCGTCTCTGGCCTTGTGCTCATCAAGAACTCTATAGAGTTGCTGCAATCATGCATAAACCAGAAGCAAACAAGGCATGAGTTGAGTTATTCAATGATAAACTATGAACGAAACTGAAGACAAGTGATTCAGAAGAGAACTTACCCAAAATTTGGTGATCACGGCCTTAGCGGCCGTCCCGTACTCCGCGTTGCTGCGAGCCTCGTAGTGGGCCCAGCTCGTGGCCAAAACCCGCAGCTGCGGGTCCCTGTCTGTCCGCGGGCAGAATAGGCCAGGCCAAAACTCCTTCAACAGGACAGTGATAACGCCGTTCGGTTTACAGCCCTTTCCGCGAAGGATCCAGTTACTGCAAAAGAATCAAAGGATTGCCATGTGTACAATAAGAAAATGTTGTCTTGTGTTGAAAATATGATTGAGAGGCACTTACTCTGTGCCCACGGGTTCAATGAGCCACTTGTGCGCCTCGATAGAAGGTGGTGTAGGTAGTCCGGCATTACCACGCAGCCACCCCTGCGGAGCACCCGGTGGCAAGGTACCCCACAACTCGCGATCAACCTCCCCTCCACCACCCTCCTGGCCCTCCTCCTCACCCTCCTCCTCCTCGGCCTCCTCCTCCTCGCCCTCCTCCTCCTCACCCTCCTCCTCCTCAGACTCAGAAGGTGCCTCTGTATAGGAGGGCATCGAAGAAGACCCTCCTATTTCGGACACGACCCGGAGTTTTTTGCCCCGACTGCCTCTCCCTCCACCTCCTCCTCCTCTAGGGGCTCTCCCCCCACCGCCTCCTCCTCTAGGGTCTCCTCCCCCGACCCCTCCACCTCCCTGTGAGGTGTCATCCTCGCGTAGTCGGGAGGGAACCTTGTGGGATCGTCCACTCCGAGTAAGTCCTTTGAATTTACTGAGGAAACTGGCGCCGCTGGACTTGCCCATGATTAGCAAACCTGCATTGAGAAGAGAATAAACAATTAGTATGGATATCAAATAAACAAGCATACAGGAAAAACATTAATAGTAGAAGAGCACATTAAGCATACTATTGTAATGATCATTAAAAGAACTTACATTTTTCTAGAACCCATATGAATCATCACTATTGTAATCTATTTGTCGACCGGTCTCATCATCACTATCACACATATCTTCTTCGTTGTCTGACGGAGGTGGAGGCTCTTCCTCATCGTCAGTGTCTTCATTTAACTTTTCAAGCATAATTATGTCTCTTTGATTCACAACTGCCTCACCATCAATCCATGCGTCCTCGTCGTTTGGGTCCAGGTCAACATAACCCAAGTCATCATCCTCGTTGTTTCGGACCACGTCATCATGTTCCTCTTGATAGAACACTCCCTCGTATGTCATGGGGTTTAGGTTGTAGTAATCATCATCGTTCGGGTCCGGTAACTTACCATGTGGCGACACCTTGAACACAACTTCCCAACCCTTTAGGTACTCTTTCTGGCATGGGTAAGGCAGATAATATACTTGTGTGGCCTGGGTAGCGGCGATAAAGAGATCAGCTCCGGCATAGACGGTTGATGGTTTAACTTCAACTAAACCAACAGAAGGTGTATGTCTCAGACCCTTTTTGGGGTCGAACCATCGGCATTTGAACACAGTGAGACTTAGGTGTTCGCGGCCACGTTTGAATGTAAGCTCATATATTTTTCCTACCCTTCCGTAGTAATCTACTTTATTATCTCCTTCAGTGAAGACTCCGGTATTTATGGTTTTGGGATCAGGCCGACTGTTCTGGTGCTCCTCTGTATGGAAGCGATATCCATTCACATCATACTTTTGGCATGTCATGACGGCAGGGTCAAAACCCATGGAAACCCATCTCAATTCTTCATCCATTGATTCGTTCGGATCATTTCCCTACAAGTTTAATTGAAATTATAGGGTGCATGAGTTTAATTGGAATAGGTAATAGGGAAGTGTGAAAAATTACTTTCTCCATGAACCACGCAACGAAATTGTTCCTTCCATCAGCACCCTTTCGGAGAAGAGCAAGTGCCTCCGCTTCAGTAGGAGGCAGCATTCCCGTCCACTCTTCTTCAACGAATCGACTACAATAAGAAAAGCGGTATAAGAATTAGGCAAAGTGAACATATCGAATTGACTAAAAGAATGGTGCAAAGGTATTACCTCATCCACTCATCCTCAACTTCCTTGATGTTGTGCAAGATATAGAACATGACATCCTCCCACTCATCTCGTGGTATGAGATAAGGTGTCGAGCATCCAGCCCTGCCACCTTGCCCGATGAATAGAGGCAACTTGGGTTTATACTTGGGTTCTTCTGTATTGTATCGTGGGAACATGGTCCGGATAGTAGGTTGTCCTGAGGTCTGCCACCTCCTCTAGGATAACTGCCTCAGCTATGGAAGCTTCAATCTTAGCTTTGTTTCCACATTTCTGTCTCAGATGCTTGTTCTGTCTCTCAGGGCCGTACTGCCAACGATTCTGCACAGGGCCCCCCAACAATACCTCGTTCGCGAGGTGCAAAATGAGATGTGTCATCGGAGTAAAGAAGCCTGGCGGGAAGATCTTCTCTAGCTTGCATATCAACTCCGGCGCCTTCTTATGCATTTCTTTTATCTTCTCAGGACATACTTCTTTAGCACAAAGCGTGCGGAAGAAATGGCTTAACTCCGCAAGCACATGCCAGACACGCTCGGGAACATAGCCCCGAACCATCACCGGCATAATCCGCTCAATCCATACATGATAGTCATGACTCTTGAGCCCGGTCACTCTGCCCGTTGAAAGATTGACCCCCTTACTTATATTCGACGCATAACCATCAGTGAACTTCACGACGTGTTTCAGCCACTTGAATGCCTCCATCTTATGATCCTTTTTAAGTACGAAGTCAGCATCTGGCTTGAACCAAGATTTTCGACTGCCTGTGGGAGGCTGCATGTGTAGATGTGGTCTATCACAAATATTCTGTTGATCCACTCTAGCATTAACATTATCCTTTGTCTTATCAGGAATGTTGAGGATCGTGCGAAAAAGGGACTCTGCGACATTCTTTTCGGTGTGCATCATGTCGATGTTGTATGGAAGTTTGAGGTCCTTAAAATAGGGAAGCTGCGTGAAGGGGGTAATGTGAGTCCATTTGTGCGTCTCACCATATCCTTCAAAACATTTTTTCCCTTTACCTTTTCCTTTGCCCTCGCCCTCGTCTTCGCCTGTGGCTTTGCCTTTGTCTTTGTCTTTGCCTTTGCCTTTCCCTTCACCGGCAGGCTTAAGAGCTTTCAGCTGAGCAAGCACATCCGCACCAGAAAACGTTGGAATCTCGTTTACTTCATGGACAACTTTGCCTTTTGTGAAGTTCTTCTTGTCTTCCCTATCAGGATGGTCTGGAGGGAGGAACTGTCGATGCAGGTCAAAGGCAACATACTTGCCACCCTTCTTCAGCCAAATGAAAATCAAGGCCTGCATGCACACTGGGCAAGGTATCTTTCCACTTGTACACCATCCGCAGAACAGGGCATAGCCGGGAAAGTCATGCATGCAATATTGTAGCCAAACTTTCATCAAGAAATTTTTCTGCAGATGCCGGTCGTATGTCAACCTCGGGAAGTACCAAGAATGGTGCAAATCATCCACCAACGGCTGCATAAACACACTCAAATTCTTCCCCGGATATTTAGGCCCCGGAATTATAAGCGACAGGAACATGGTCTTGCGTTGCATTATGGCGCCGGGAGGGAGATTGAGCGGAATAACAAATACGGGCCAACAGTTGTATGGATTAGACGACATACCATATGGATTGAACCCATCACCTGTTATAGCAATTCTGACATTCCCAGCCTCGGCTGCTTCCTCCGGGTACTCTATATCGAATGACTTCCATGCTTCACCTTCTGATGGATGTACAATTTTTTTTGGATTGTACCTTTTCCCTTCCTTGTGCCACTTCATCATTTTGGCAGACTCCTCGGTGATGAAAAGGCGCTGCAGTCTTTTTATAAAATCAAGATACCGAAGAACCTTCACAGGGATTTTTAGCTGCTGCTTGTGACCATGCTTATCGACCACCTCAATATACCGAGAGGAACCGCACTTCCTACAGTAGTTGTCATCCGCATACTCATGCCTAAACAAAAGGAAATTCTTTGGACAAACATGTATTTTCTCATAGTCCATGGAGAGCGCCTTCATGATTTTCTTCGTAGCGTACATGCTTTTTGGCAGTTCATGGCTATAACGCCCACTGTCGTGGAATTGTCACGGTAGATGTCCTCGAGCTAGGACTTAGTCGTGGAGCCATCGCAACTAGGAAGCTTGAAGGGGTTAAGTGGGACAAGGAACACGAGGGTTTATACTGGTTCGGCCCCTTACGGTGAAGGTAAAAGCCCACGTCCAGTTTGAGGTGGTATTGATTAAGGTTTCGATGACCAGGGAGCTTAATCGCTATGCCTGGCTCTCGACGAGATCTTTCTTGTCCCTAAACCGCTGCCGAGTCGTCCCTTTATATAGGGAGGCTGACGCCCAGCAGCTTTCAGAGTCCCGGCCGGCTCATAAGAGTGTCCGGCTCGGACTCTCAACTATTCTTGCCTTACACTACAAGCTCTACCATAACAATGATTGCAACTACGGGCCTTAAACCGTATCCGGGTCTTAAGCCCATCTCTGGCCCACCGTCTTCAAGCTTAGCGCCGGGCTTCTGGCAATGACCATATGAGTAACCCGGCCCCACCTGGCGGGTGACTCTAAGGTCTATATCCTCAACATTAGGCCCCAGATTGATTTGAGCCGGCTCATGTCAATCTTCAATCTTCCATCTTCAATTTTTCGACAGAAAACCTCTGGCTTACAATCATGTGAAGGCCATAACCCGGCGTGACGTCATCCTCTGGACTCCGGGTAATCCGCCGTGACTTCATCTTCCATTAAGCCCGTTTTTTACTCCACGAGATCCGCAACGGATCTTATCATTTACTGCCATCCCGAAAATCGAGGCGTTCCGTGGGGAGATAATCATGCCGTGGTCTCCTCGATTCTCGCGCCCACTTATGAGCTCGCCCTTATAAATAGGCCGGCCCGACGGGCCTTCCGCCACTCCTCTCTTCTTCATCTTCTTCCTCGCGCCACTGCTCCCCTGCTCGAGCTCTGCTACTGCCGCCGCGGGTCTTCTCGTCGTCACCAACTCAGGCCGCTGCATCACCCTGATCGGACCAGAGAAACACGACGACCTCCGCGACTCTCCAGCCCCTGTAAGTCCTGCTCGCCCTGTAGAACAGATCTGCCGTAGGGTTCATCTGTGTTCTTTGTGTTCTTCGCTGTCACCTACTAGCCCCGGTAGTTTTTATTTTTACTGCCCTCTTTTGATCTTAACCCTGTGTAGAACTACTGCGGTAGCTGTTTTAGCACTCATTTCTCATGCAAGTAGTCCTCCTTTTACTGCATAAGACCTTGTTCAATGCTCAAGAACTCCCCTGCGTCTGCTTTTTAGGTCTAGAAATTTTTCTTTTGCCTGACCATTTTGATCCAAAATATTTACCGCAATGTGTGAAACCTGTTTTCACCACACTTAGTAAAAAAAACTGCCCTCATTGAATCATGGCGGTTTACATTTCCGGCTTAAAGAAAACACGCGCCGTAGAACCTTCCGACTTAAGAGAAGCCACGCACCGTAAAACTTGCCGGCTCACTTATAACAAGACTGTAGACAATTTGAATTACCCTCAAGCACACCAGCGGCTTATATAACCCGATGTACTTAGACATATATCATTAGTCCCCTCCATAAGCCGCCACCTTAAACCTTAATTTGTAAGTCTCCGCCGGCTTATTGTTAAACCGGATATTTTTCCCTGTATCATAGGCTTCCAACAGTCACCATGCCTCCCAAAGCTCCTAAAGCCTCCATCACTTGCAACTGGATGAGGTCCAATGTCACCAATGAGACCCTAGCAGATTTTGTCAAGTCTGGATATCTGCCCAAGAAGGACGTCATGTCCTAACGCGCCCCCGACCCATCAGAGGAGAGGCCACAGCCAAGGGACGGGGAGGTGGTCATTTTTGCGGATCACATGAGCCGGGGCTTCGCACCGCCCGGCTCAAAGTTTTTCAGAGATGTTCTGAATTTCTTCGATCTGCGGCCCCAGGACATAGGACCCAACTCAGTGTCCAATATTTGCAACTTCGAAGTGTTCTGTGAGGTTTACCTTGGAGAAGAACCCAGTCTGCTGCTCTTCAGAGAGCTTTTCTATTTAAACCGTCAGAATGAGTGCGCCAACAGGCCAAGTCTAGAGCTAGGTGGCATCTCCATTCAACGGCGGAGGGACTGCCTTTTTCCTTACGCAGAGCCGTCGAGCCACCCCAAAGACTGGAATCTGACATGGTTTTACTGCCAAGACACGTCGCCGGCTGACGAGAGTCCGCTGCCCGGCTTTCGCCCCTCGCGCCTGGAGCCGACTCACCCACTGTCAGACAAGCTGACTCAAGCAGAGCGCCAACCTCTGCTCCCCACCATCAACAAGATCAAGGCTCTCCTGGGCAATGGTCTGAATGGAATCGATCTGGTCTGGGTCTGGATCTCGTGGCGGGTGATCCCATTGAGCCGCCGCCCCGGCTTAATGTGTGAGTACACGGGCCGAAAGGACGACCCTCAGAGACACAGCCGCAATGATCTTCCTGAAGACGTTGCAGAGGAGATGACCAAGGCTCTCTTGAACGAGAGCCTGGCAGACTGCGGAAGGACCGGGTTATCCCCCTTCTGCAAGACCAACCCAGCCCCAGCGGTAAGCCGCTGATCTGAACATCTTATCTGTATATAACTTTCATCTGAATCATTTTAAGAAAACCTCATTGTATTTTTCAGGCTGATGATAAGTTCTGGCGGGTCAAATATGACCATGAGGCGGCCAAGAAGGCCAGAAAGGCGAAGAAAGCCGCCAAAAAAGCCGCCCCTCGCAAGAAAGGAAACAGGCCTACTGCTTCAGAGCTGATGCAACTAAGCGACAGCTCCGAGTCAGAGGTAACCCCTGAGCCTGTAAGTCCTTGTGTACTTTGTTGTTTATTTCTGTCCGCCTTATCAATACTTTTTCATCAATAGGACGACACCGGAGCAAGTAACCCGGTGGTTGAAGAGGTAACGACATTTTCCTCCGACTCGGAGCCCTTGCCCAGGCTGAAAATCCGAAGGGTAACCCGGAAAGTAAGCTTTTCACATCCTTTAGCTTATCAAGACCCTCAATTTATTTTGAAGCGACAGGTGCATGAGAGCCGGCGGCACACCCGGACCGACAAAAGCACCGACCTCTCCTCCGGGTTACCTGATGCATCGAGGAAACGCCGGACCGAGGTGATCTCAAAATTGTACCTTTCTCATCCTTTGGCAGGTGTTATACGTCAACCACTCAACTCTTCTGACTCAAATTATCAGGAAACTTCCCCCTCGTCTGACGACTCTATGCAGTCAAGCCTTCCGGCTTTCAAGACCGTGCCCGGGTAATGATAACCTTCTC
This sequence comes from Triticum aestivum, assembly GCF_018294505.1. Lineage (NCBI taxonomy): Eukaryota > Viridiplantae > Streptophyta > Magnoliopsida > Poales > Poaceae > Triticum > Triticum aestivum. The sequence continues at coordinate 41,761,209 of NC_057811.1, read as the reverse complement.
ATGTTGTATTTTGTCTTCACTTACCCTATTGTGCTTAATCTTTTTGTCCTTTCAGTGCCTAGGCCAAGATTACCAAGAGGGCGAGGAAGTCCAAGCCGGTCGATGAGCCGGACTTGCCTGAGCCAGAGGTAGCCGCTCAAGAGCCGCCAGCTGCCTCTGCACCTGAGGCCGCTGCCCCAACCACCAAGGCAACTACAGAAGCTTCTGTTAACCCGGAGGCCTCCAGCTCGGCTCCACCAGCAGATGACCCGGACGTGGTAATCACCCGGACGGAGTTCGTTGAGCCGGGGAGACCTACCGTGCTGGCCAAGTGCTCCGCCTAAGGGGAGCTTCTAGAGTCGCGCCGGGTTAACCTGGACCTCACCGACTACTCCAACTTGAAGATTGGAGAGATCGTCTCCGGCTTCGTCAGCCAAGTGCACAAGAGCCGGGACGCAGAAATTGCTATGGTGACCCAGATCCAGCAGAAATCTGAGGTAATATCCTTCTGTCCTCTTACTTACTGCTTAGTTACCTGTACCATGCTAGCCCCCAAGTCGACGACTTATGATTGAGTATGTTGTAGACTTAGGTTCCAGCTTACTCCATTGAACCGGCAATGTGTAGATAGAAACGTTCAATATGCATTAGCCCCAAGTGCCAAGTGTCTTTGCTTGAAAAACGCTTGGGACTTTAAATTTGTATAGTAACTGTTCATGCCATAACCCGGACATTTATACAGGCTGCTGGTAAAAAGCTTGAGGCTGACCTTGCTGATCTCAAGAACCAGCTGAAGATGCAAGAGATGGAGACCCAGAAAGCAAACGCCAAGTTTGTGTCCAGCATCGCCGCGCAAGAGAAGCTGAAGACGGAGTTTGACGCTGAGCGGAATGCGTGGGCCGAAGAAAAGGCCGCATTGGTGAACCGGGCTGAACAGGCGGAGAAGGCTCTCTCTGAGAAAACCGCCGAGCTCTCCGGCCTAAAGCGCCAAGTGTCCCAGATGGTGGCCGCAATCTTCGGTAAGTCGTCTCACCGGCTTTCATCAAGTTTAGAATTTTTATATCTCATAATTCCTCCTTGTCGGCGGCTTATCTGGCTCTGTTAAACAGGTCCCAGAAGTGCCAACCTGAATTAGAGTGTGGTGACCAAGCTGAAGGCCGTATACACCCTGGTGGAGCAACTCTACACCAGGTCGCAACGTGCCTTGGCTGTGGTGGCCCTCTCCAACGAGGTGCCGACTCACCTGGCGGAAGTCCTTCGCCGGCTCGCCGTTCTGCCTCAACGGATCCAAGAGCTGCGACGGGCTTCTGCAAGAGCCGGAGCGATCGCTGCGCTGAGCCGGGCCAAGGCATTCTTGCCAGAGTTAGACCCGGCGGACATCGCCCTTGGCTATCCAAGTCTGAAGGAAGACGGCACCGCCTTTGATCAGAAGGACTTCGCAGCTTGCGTGAAGGCCGTACGCCCGGTGGCCACTCTTATTGGCAACGATACAGATCTGACCAAGTATCAGCCGGGCTACGACGCAGAAAATCAGAGGATCCCTACTCCGCGCTATGAAGCCCTCAACTTGATCCCGCCGGCTCGTTAGCACACTTTCGCCCCGGAGATTGACCCGGCCGGGTTAATTGACGAGGAAGCCCAATTCGAAGCTCTCAGCGGCATCGACTGGAAGTCATCAACTTTCCAGGTCTTGGGATCAGCCGGAGGAGAAGAGAGGAACGAGCCAGAGACTTCAACTCAGCAAGCGTTGTAACTCAGCTGGCGGCTTATCAATCAATGCCTCACCCTTTTGGACTCAATGAGTCTTTGTAATAGAGTAGGACCAATACTTTATCTTTGCCGTGCCATCGCGCACGCCTTGAATGTTAAAGTCTGATGAAGTTGTCTCCTTTATGTTTCTCCGGGTCATAATCAATCCTTTGTTTTCCTTAATCTCAAAATAGTTGCCTTAAACTATCCTGCAGAGAAAGACAAATCACAAGTCTCGAGGCGGCTTACCGCCCCGAGAATCATAAGTTTTAGATATATAACCCGGAATATGAATCAAAAAGGACTGGTCTCCAATGATATCCTTAATGCAGCCGTAATAACATACTTAGCGGCCTGCAAGCATACTTCCGGTTTAGATAACCCGGGTAATAAGGTCGGTACCTCAATTCCGGTTTACCTGTCTTAATAATACCCATTGTGTCCAACTAATACTGGAAATCAAAGTTTAAACCGGCCAAGTGAGACCCGGCCATACACACTTTGAAATGATCAGAAGAACCCTACAATGAAACAGAAGAACTTAGGGGCTTCCGGTTCGAATACGACCAGAGACCCGGCCCAAAGGGGTTAAGCTAAGATTCGGATACGATCATATAGCCCCCAGTGGGTGTGGCGATGCCAATCAAGAGGGTATCGACAGCTATGTTCTCTTTGGTTCGAATACGACCCATGTTTGAACAGGAAGCCCCCAAGTGATTTTAAGAATTGTTTAACGACGCTGATTCGAATACGATCCACGTCGGTTCTCAAAGGGGGTTTTAAACTATGATTCAAATGTGATCAAAGAAAACTCCCCAATGAGCTCGGCACTTTGCCAGTCAAATGGGTATCGACAGCTATGTTCTCTTTGGTTCGAATACGACCCATGTTTGAACAGGAAGCCCCCAAGTGACCTTATTACCTTCGGCTAGATTCGAATACGATCACAAGCCGGATCCTCCTTCAAGTTATCATGTTAATCTTGCAATGGAAACAACACGTGCACATTTGGAGGAGAAAAAGGACAGAGGTCCTGCTTTATTGCTTATCATAATATATACATGGCGGAGAGAAATATGTACATTATGAGAGCCGGTGGCTCAAGTGTAGTAAGGCCGAAGCTGAGCTATGTTCCACGGCCGACGGGTCTCTTCTTCCGACTTACTTGAATCTTTGTGCTCACGAATGTCAATGAGGTAATATGACCCGTTGTGCAAGTTCTTGCTGACCACAAAGGGTCCTTCCCAAGGCGGGGATAGCTTGTGCGCATCTGTTTGATCTTGGATGAGCCGGAGCACGAGATCACCTTCCTGGAAGACCCGGGTTTTAACCCGGCGACTATGATAACGGCGCAGGTCTTGTTGGTAAATCGCGGAGCGAGCTGCGGCCACATCACGCTGTTCGTCCAACAAGTCAAGAGCATCTTGGCGCGCCTGTTCATTGTCCGCCTCAACATAAGCCGCCACTCGAGGTGAGTCATGACGGATGTCACTGGGGAGGACGGCCTCTGCCCCATAAACCATGAAGAAAGGCGTGAAGCCTGTAGACCTGTTAGGAGTAGTGTTGATGCTCCATAACAGAGAGGGCAACTCCTCCACCCAACAACCCAGCGTCCGTTGCAAAGGGACCAAAAGTCGGGGCTTGATGCCCTTCAAAATCTCCTGATTAGCTCTCTCAGCTTGACCATTGGATTGAGGATGAGAAACTGAGGAGACATCAAGTCGGATATGCTCTCGTTGACAAAACTCTTCCATGGCGCCATTGGATAGATTGGTGCCATTGTCAGTTATAATGCTATGCGGAAAACCAAAGCAAAAGATCACCTTCTTCATGAACTGAACTGCTGTGGCCGCATCACACTTGCTAACCGGCTCTGCTTCTACCCACTTGGTAAATTTGTCAACTGCCACCAAAAGGTGGGTCTTCTTGTCCTTGGATCGTTTGAAAGGCCCAACCATATCAAGCCCCCAGACCGCAAATGGCCAAGTAATTGGGATCATCCTCAGCTCCTGAGCCGGCACATGAGCCCGTCGTGAGAACCTCTGGCAACCATCACATTTACTGACCAAGTCCTCTGCATCAGCATGAGCCGACAGCCAATAAAAACCATGGCGAAAAGCCTTGGCCACAAGAGACTTTGAGCCGGCGTGATGGCCACAATCCCCTTCGTGAATCTCGCGCAAGATCTCTTGACCTTCCTCAGGGGAGACACAACGCTGAAACGCTCCTGTAACACTGCGATGATGCAACTCGCCATTGATAACAATCATTGACTTAGCCCGCCGGGTTATTTGTCTGGCGAAAGTTTCATCCTCGGGCAACTCTCCCTGGGTCATGTAAGCCAAATAGGGCATTGTCCAGTCTGGTATGATGTGGAGAGCCGCCACCAGTCGCGCCTCCGGGTCAGGGACAGCCAAGTCTTCCTCTGTAGGCAGCTTAACAGAAGGATTATATAGGACATCCAGGAAAGTATTAGGCGGCATCGGCTTTCGCTGAGAGCCTAGCTGGCTTAGAGCATCCGCCGCCTCGTTCTTCCTGCGATCAATGTGCTCTACTTGGTAGCCCTGAAAGTGCCCAGCAATGGCATCAACTTCGCGGCGATAAGCCGCCATGAGAGGGTCCTTAGAGTCCCACTTGCCTGATACTTGTTGAGCCACCAAGTCTGAGTCACCGAAACACCTTACCCGGCTCAAGCTCATCTCCTTAGCCATCCGAAGACCGTGGAGCAAGGCCTCGTACTCAGCTTGGTGCACGGAAACATCAACTGTAGCACAAAATGGAACTTATCACCCTTAGGGGAAGCCAATACAACTCCAGCCCACGAGCCCTCCAACTGCCTGGACCTGTCAAAGTGAATAGTCCAATATGTGTTATCCAGTTTCTGCTCGGGCACTTGTGACTCTGTCCAATCGTTGATGAAGTCCACCAAGGCCTGAGACTTAACAGCAGTGCGTGGCACATATTTCAGATCATGAGGTCCAAGCTCTATAGCCCACTTAGCCACTCTCCCTGTGGCCTCTCTGTTTTGAATGATATCACCAAGAGGAGCAGAACTGACCACAGTGATGGGATGACCCTGGAAGTAATGCTTAAGTTTCCGGCTCGCCATGAACACACCGTAAACAAGCTTCTGCCAATGCGGATACCGCTGTTTGGACTCGATGAGCACTTCGCTGACATAATAAGCCGGCCGCTGAACCGGATGCTCCTTACCCTCTTCCTTGCGCTCCACCACTACCGCCACACTGACGGCTCGTGTGTTCGCCGCCACATATAATAATAAGGGCTCCTTATCAACCAGAGCAGCAAGGACTGGAGGCTCTGCTAGCTGCTTCTTCAACTCCTCAAAGGCAGTATTAGCTGCATCATTCCAGACAAAGTTATCAGTTTTCTTCATCAACTGATATAATGGCATGGCCTTCTCACCCAAACGGCTTATGAACCGGCTTAAAGCAGCGATGCGACCCGCCAGGCGCTGAACATCATTTATACACACCGGCTTAGCCAGGGAGGTGATGGCCTTAATCTTCTTCGGGTTAGCTTCAATGCCTCTGTCAGAAACCAAAAAACCTAGGAGTTTGCCTGCAGGAACACCGAAAACACACTTGGCCGGGTTAAGCATCATCTTGTAGACCTGGAGATTATCAAAGGTCTCCCTTAAATCATCTATCAGGGTTTCCTCCTTTATGGACTTAACCACAATATCGTCCACATAAGCATGAACATTGCGCCCAATCTGGTTATGAAGATAGATCTGTACACAACGCTGATAAGTCGCTTGTGCACACTTGAGTCCAAAGGGCATAGATACATAATAGAAGGCTCCAAAGGGAGTGATGAACGTCGTCTTCTCCTGGTCCTTAACTGCCATTTTAATCTGATGATATCCGGAATAAGCATCCAAGAAACTTAAGCGTGCACAACCTGCCGTAGCATCAATAATTTGATCAATACGGGGAAGGGCAAAAGGATCAGCCGGACACGCCTTGTTTAAGTCCGTGTAATCCACATACATCCGCCAAGTGTCGTTCTTCTTAAGTACGAGCACCGGGTTAGCCAACCATTCTGGGTGAAAGACTTCAACAATAAACCCGGCCGCCAAGAGCCGGGCCACCTCTTCACCAATAGCTTTCCGCCTCTCTTCATTAAACCGCCGAAGGAACTGCCTGACCGGCTTAAATTTCGGATCAACATTGAGAATGTGCTCAGCGAGTTCTCTAGGTACACCTGGCATGTCAGAAGGTTTCCATGCGAAGATGTCCCTATTCTCACGGATGAACTCGATGAGCGCGCTTTCCTATTTCGGATCCAGATTGGCACTGATGCTAAACTGCTGAGATGAATCTCCTGGAACAAAATCAACAAGCTTAGTTTCATCAGCCGACTTAAATTTCATCGCCGGCTCATTCTTCGTAGTTGGCTTTTTCAGAGAGGTCATATCTGTTGGGTCAACATTATCTTTGTAAAACTTCAACTCCTCTGTTGCACAAACAGATTCTGCATAAGCCGCACGCCTTCCTCACACTCCAGGGCCACTTTCCGGCTGCCGTGAACCGTAATGGTCCCATTGTGACCCGGCATCTTGAGCTGTAAGTACACATAACACGGCCGTGCCACCTCAAAGGTCAATTTCTCCACCCTGTAGTTGTTCTCATCTCCAAAGGCCACTTCCAATTCAATCTTGCCGACTGGATAAGCCGACTTACCAGGTACCACACCGTGGAAAATAGTGTTGGACTGGCTGAGGTTTTTATCAATCAACCCCATACGACGGAAAGTCTCATAATAGAGGATGTTGATGCTGCTGCCTCCATCCATGAGCACCTTAGTGAACTTATATCCTCCCACCTGAGGAGCCACCACCAGGGCCAAGTGACCCGGATTATCCACCCGTGGAGGGTGATCCTCCCTACTCCACACTATAGGCTGCTCAGACCACCGCAAGTAGTGTGGAACCGCCGGCTCAACAGCATTCACAACCCTCTTATGAAGCTTCTGATCTCGCTTACACAGACTGGTGGTAAACACATGATATTGTCCACTGCTAAGCTGCTTTGGATTGGTCTGATAACCCACCTGCTGCTGTTGATGACCCTGACCAGACTGTTGATTAAAGCCCCCTTGACCGTTCTGAGGACCAGAATTTGAGCCGCCGCCCGGGCCATGAAAGCCGCCGGCGCCTGAGCCGCCCCCCGGGCCATTGTAATTCTTAAAGGCCTTCATGATTGCACAATCCTTCCATAGATGAGTTGCTGGCTTCTCTCTAGAGCCGTGCCTTGGACAAGGCTCATTCAACAGTTGCTCCAGCGTCGTGCCTGACCCGCCGCCTCGGGGAGGGGGCCTCCCCTTGCGTCGCTGGTTATTACCATATGAGCTGGCGTTGGCTACAAACTCTAGGCTGCCATCGGCCTTGCGCTTGCCTCCTCCTTGGTTCCCCGGGTTATGCTGAGGACCCTTGCCATTGCCATTCTTCTTTCCCTTCCCTGCCCTTTCATCATCTGAAGGGGGATCCTTGGTACCATCAGAATCGGCGTACTTGAGAAGAGCCGCCATTAGTGTACCCATATCACTGCAGTCGCGCTTAAGCCGCCCGAGTTTCATCTTCAGGGGCACGAAACGACAATTCTGTTCCAACATTAAGACTGCAGAGCCGGCATCCATCTTATCTGACGAATGTATGATCTCCTTGACCCGGCGAACCCAATGCGTCGTGGATTCACCCTCCTGCTGCTTACAGTTAGTCAAATCCACAGTTGACATAGACTACCTGTAGGTATCCTTAAAGTTTTGGATGAACCGGGCTTTCAGCTCAGCCCAAGACCCGATGGAGTTCGGTGGTAGCCCTTTCAACCAAGTGCGGGAAGTCCCATCCAACATCATGGTGAAGTACTTGGCCATTGCCGCCTCACTGACCTCCAGTAGTTCCATGGCCATCTCGTAACTCTCGATCCAGGCTGCGGGTTGTAAGTCAGCCGTGTAGTTGGGCACCTTCCTAGGGCCTTTGAAGTCCTTGGGTAAATATTCATTGCGGATAGCTGGTACTAACCAAGGGACACCCCCAGTCCTGGTAGGGATGCCCACATCGACGGACGTCGTCGGATAAGCCGGGGGAGTCTGGTAGGCCGTCAACTGAGGCACCTGCGCCGCCTCTTGCCGCACTCTGTCTTGGTCTGCCGCGTGAAAGGCTCCGTTATGAGCCGGGCCATGGCCAGGGGGAGGGTCATGGCGTCGGACGTTACTTGAGCCGGTCGCTGAGACCATGTGCCGGCTGTAACTCGGGCTCCGGCCTGGACGAGGGGTCGAGTGGATCCTGTCCCGGCTGTAGGAGTACGCCTCTTGCTGCGCCAGTGCCGTCTGAAGGAGTTCCCTGACCCGGCGGGTTTCAATAGCCGTCGGAGAGTCGCCGTCGACCGGGAGAGCCGCCAGCCGTGCTGCCGCAGCGACCATGTTCTCCAGCGGGTTATTATAATGACCCGGTGGTATTGGCACGTACTGAGGCGGGGCAGGGGGCACCTGGGGAGGCCCCATCACTTGTGGCTGAATAGGGGTCCCAGACCCGGGCACTATGACCCCTGGCGGGTTACTAGACCCTGCACCTGGCGTGTTGAAGAGGTTACGTGGATCGTAAACCGGAGGGAGTCAAGATTGGGCCTTTTGATGCCTCCTTCTCAGGACCTTATTGGACGCGTTTTGATCCATCGTGAGCCGGAAGGACTGCGCTTGAATCAACTGGGTTTGGGCATCGAGAGCCGCCCGTTCCGCAGCCATCCTGATCCCTTCCGCTGCCAGATCCTCCTTAGCCTTCACTAGATCCAACTTTAACTGTGCCACCTCCGCATCATGCTGAGCTTGATCCGCCGGGTCAACCGTGGCGGTTAACAGAGCCGTCATCTTGTCCGTTAGATCCATTAGCACCTGAGCCAGCGAGGGCACCGGGTTTCCCGCTCCAGCAGCAGGGTTCTGAACAGGCTGTGCACCGGCCATGAAGACCCCAACCTGACTTGGCGGCTCAAACGGGTCCGGAATACTGTCACCATCGGAATAACCCATGAGCCGGCCATCTTGAAGTTGATACAACGAGTTTGTCTCATCAGGTGGACGCCTCGCCGTCAGAGCTGGCGGCCGTCTCTCCACCAGACCCAGATCGATCAGAGAGCCCTCCATGGATGCATCCCACAAAAGCATGCCTTACGGCAGGCCGGGCCCGGGCGGGTCGTGCACGCTGAGCCGTCTCGATGAGATCGGCGCAGAGATCTGGCTCAGGGCCCGGCTCACCAATCTTGCCGATGAAAACATGAATTCCGCCGAAGGGGACCCGGTACCCGTACTCAATTGAGCCGGCGTCGGGGCCCCAGTTTGCATCGTCGATGTAGAGCTTGCCGCGACGACTCTTGGTCATCCGGCCCACAGCGTATCCCTTGAGCCCTTCGAAGCTGCCTTTCAAGAACTCAAATCCACCGTGCGCTGGCCCCACGGTGGGCGCCAACTGTCGTGGAATTGTCACGGCAGATGTCCTCGAGCTAGGACTTAGTCATGGAGCCATCGCAACTAGGAAGCTTGAAGGGGTTAAGTGGGACAAGGAACACGAGGGTTTATACTGGTTCGGCCCCTTACGGTGAATGTAAAAGCCTACGTCCAGTTTGAGGTGGTATTGATTAAGGTTTCGATGACCAGGGAGCTTAATCGCTATTACTGGCTCTCGACGAGATCTTTCTTGTCCCTAAACCGCTACCGGGTCGTCCCTTTATATAGGGAGGCTGACGCCCAGCAGCTTTCAGAGTCCCGGCCGGCTCATAAGAGTGTCCGGCTCGGAATCTCAACTATTCTTGCCTTACACTACAAGCTCTACCATAACAATGATTGCAACTACAGGCCTTAAACCGTATCCGGGTCTTAAGCCCATCTCTGGCCCACCGTCTTCAAGCTTAGCGCCGGGCTTCTGGCAATGACCATATGAGTAACCCGGCCCCACCTGGCGGGTGACTCTAAGGTCTATATCCTCAACACCCACGATGCGGCTATATCTCCCATGTGTCGAGGCACGACTTAGAGGCATAACCGCATAGTGGTATTGTCGCAAGAAGGGTCATCTTCCCACAATCCCATGTAATGAACAAGAATGGGATAAAGAGTTGGCTTACAATCGCCACTTCACACAATACATGAATATAAATCATACATCATCCAAAATACAATCATATAGACCGACTACGGTCAAAATCCAGATGAAAATAAGACAACCCCAAATGCTAGATCCCCGATCGTCCCAACTGGGCTCCACTACTGATCATCAGGAAAAGATACATAGTAACGACCACGTTCCTCGTCGAACTCCCACCTGAGATCGACCCCATCATCTGCACTGGCATCGTCGGCACCTGCAACTGTTTTGGTAGAATCTGTGAGTCACGGGGACTCAGCAATCTCACACCCGCGAGATCAAGACTATTTAAGCTTGTAGGAAAGGATGGAGTAATGAGGTGGAGCTGCAGCGGCAAAAGCATATATGGTGGCTAACTTGCAAAAGAGAGCGAGAAGAGAAGCAACGGAACGGTCGTCATCTAGCAATGACCAAGAAGTGATCCTGAACTCCTACTTACGTCATACATAACACAGACCGTGTTCACTTCTCGGACTCCGCCGAGAAGAGACCATCACGGCTACACACGCAGTTGATGTATTTTACTTGGGTCAAGTGACAAGTTCTCTACAACCGGACATATACAAATTCCCATCTGCCTCATAACCGCGGGCACGGCTTTCGAAAGATAATACCCTGCAGGGGTGTCCCAACTTAGCCCATCATAAGCTCTCACGGTCAACGAAGGATAAACCTTCTCCCGGAAAGACCCGATCAGTCTCGGAATCCCGGTTTACAAGACATCTCGACAATGGTAAAACAAGACCAGCAAAGCCCCCGCATGTGCTGACAAATCCCGATAGGAGCTGCACATATCTCGTTCTCAGGGCACAACGGATGAGCCAGACGTCGGGTTGGCATAGACCCTGGTTGCCCAGGGGCGCCGAACATCGCTCGGTTTGGGCCAGCACTCGAAGGAGCACTGGTCCGGGGGTTTAAAATAAAGATGACCCTCGGGCTCGCGAAAACCCGGGGGAAAAGGCTTAGGCGGCAAATGGTAAAACCAAAGTTGGGCCTTGCTGGAGGAGTTTTATTCAAGGCGAACTGTCAAGGGGGTCCCATAAATCACCCGACCGCGTAAGGGACGCAAACTCAAGGAACATAATCCCGGTATAACAGTAACTAGGGCGGCAAGAGCGGAACAAAACACCAGGCATAAGGCCAAGCCTTCCACCCTTTACCAAATATATATAGATGCATTAATTAAATAAGAGATATTGTGATATCCCAACATATCCATGTTCCGACATGGAACAAACTTCAACTTCACCTGCAACTAGCAACGCTATAAGAAGGGCTGAGCAAAAGCGGTAACTTAGCCAAACAACGGTTTGCTAGGAAAGGATGGTTAGGGGCTGACATGGCAAAATGGGAGACATGATATAGCAAGTGATAGGTAGCGGAGCATGGCAATAGAGCGAACAACTAGCAAAGCAAAGATAGAAGTGATTTCGAGGGGTGGTCATCTTGCCTGCAAGATTCTCAGAGTTGTCGAAAGCTTGATCCTCGTAAGCGTACTCAACAGGTTCCTCGTTCACGAACTCGTCTCCCGGCTCTACCCAAGGCAAGAACACAGGCAAACGGAACCACAATCAATCACGAGAAATGCACAAGCAACATGATGCAAAACATGTATGATATGCGAGATATGATATGCGATGCATATGCGTGCTCCGGAAGGAAAATGATGAACATGGCAGTAACTTGGCAAACCAAGCATGCCACTGGAAAGATGAGATGATTTCGGTCGAAATCGATATAAAGATCACCGGAATCGGATGCACGGTTTGCAAATGGCAAGCAAAACAAGAATGACACGAATCTGCGATTAACAGCATGATAGCACTTAAAATACAACAAGTAACAATGCTACAGCACCCCAATATAGCAAAAAAGCATATGGCAGCAATCTACAGGAGATGCTTGACAAAAGATGAACACTGAGCTGCGGCTAGTTCACAACATATCAAGTTCAAACAAGCATGGCAAAAGTGCAAAAGATAACAGGTTCACAGACTTAGTGAAAAACTGGACATGGCAGAAAACAGCATCAGGTAGCAATGTGCAGAGCATGAAATCAACATGCTACTGGAACTGAACATAGCAAAACAAGGCATGGCAGTGTTCTACTAAATGCACATGACAAAATTCCCTTACTGACCATAAGCCAAAAAGGACCAGAAGATATGATGGCAAGCATGTAAACATAGCAAGTTTCGTTAACAGGTTTCAGACTTGGCAAAAAACAGAGCATGGCAGAAATAATAATATGTAGGCCTCTTTGTGAGCTTGATGCACTCACTACAGAGCAATGGATGACAAACCAAGCACACCTACAGCAAGATGGCATGTTTATTAAGCTAACCATGGCAAGAACAATTGCATAGCATGTATGGATCAACTACAATAAGCTTGGCAAAATTGCATATCATGTTAAGAACCTGCCAGAAATATTTTATAGCAAACGTAGAGCAAGATTGAGTCCTTCTATGGTATTCCATAATTGCAAACAAGGGCAGGAATAGATCAATTACAACTATATCTACAAAACATCCTTACTGAACATCTCCAAAATATGCATGGATCTCTCTGTAGCATCAAATTTACATGGCAACAAAATAACAGAAGCCAAGGACTTAGAGAAATCACTGTCCCTGAAATCAGAAACATTACGGAGCCTACTTTGCATGCTTGTGCTAGTCACCACAGAGATCAAAAAAATACATGGCATACACCCTTGGAAAGATGGCATGGCATACTTCAAAACACATGTAGAGCTCATGCCCATAAGATGCACATAATTAAAGATACAAAAATGACAAATCTCCAAGTTCTGATACGAACTAGAGAATAACAGCAACTAGCCCTCTTCCAACAGAGATTTGGGCATCAAGATGACCTCTAATGAACATGGTGCAAATGAACAAAATGTAGAGCATCACAAGGCGAACAATTTGACATATTACACGCGCGAATCGAAGCTACATGCAAGGAGTTATGGAGCTATGAACATGGTCACATAATAAGAAAATGCAAAAAACTTGGAAAAAAACAGGGCTCGGGAAGTCAACGGGGGCTACCGATCGGATCTGGCCGGACTCGCTCGGGCGCGCTCGCCGGCGGGAAGCCGCGGTGAGGAGGAGGAGCGGCCGGAGAGGGGAAGGAGGAGGCCGGGGCGCGGCGGCG